>NC_133664.1:133996555-134011555 GCF_037893015.1 Macrotis lagotis | reverse complement strand
ACAAATAGCATTTACAACTCCCCTGTAAAATTTCTTCCTTACAAAGCTTACTTTGTGAGATCATTTTGTCCCATTTTTCTTTCCCTTTTCCCATTTCCCCAGACTTTCTTGCCTTTGCATTTTTTCATAATTCCAACATAACTGACTTACTGCAACATACTCTTTTTTTGAGAATCCTTCCAGATATATTAATTATGATAAAGATCTTAGAAAACCTCACATTGTTGTCCATATAGAAATGTACATATTTTTCACTTACAGAGTCTGTCATTATTTCTCTTAAATTTTTCATGATTCTCTTGAGTGTTTTATTTGAGAGTCAATTTATGATGCAACTCTCCCCTTTTCACAAATGATTAAAAATCCTCTATTTTCTAAAGTATTCATTATTACCAGTTTTTCTGGATTGTTTATTCTTTTTTATTTAATTCCAGATGTTTTGACTTTGAGAATATCATATTCTAAGCCCAATCCTCAAAATATGTTCTAGGACAATATTCCAATAGATATTTGCAATTTTATTTATTAATTTTTGTTTACATTTGCTTCTTCATTTTTCATGGCACCATTAGTTTCAGTTCCCCAATTATAATTTTAAAGAAATAATTTTGTTTTTATACCCTTTTTTATTTGATCAATTCTGCTTTAAAGTTTCATTCAGTGAAATTTTGTATCTGTTTTTCAGTTAGTCAAATTCTTAAGGTGTTATTTTCTTCAGTGTTTTTAATGAATCTTTCTTAACTAGCTATTAAATATTTTTCATGCTTTTTTCCCTTTGATTTCATTTATTTATTTAATTTTCCTCTACTGCTTCAATAATTTTTTTTTTTACTGTAAATCTTATTGGACTTGTTTCAGATTTATTCATTTCTTTGAGATTTTGCTTGTACCTTTTTTAAAACTTCATTGTCTTTTTCTCAGTTTGTGTCATTCCTGTTAACCTAATAGTATTTTTTTATGTTTAGGTTCTTTTCATTGTTTGAATACAGTAGTTCTAAAAAACCTCAATATTAACAGTTTCTTTTCAAAATTAAGATATTAGTCAAAATTCTGATAAATTTAGCACACAAAGATAATTGAGCATTCTTTTAATTTTAGAAATTAAGTCATTTTTGGTAACTTGACATACTTCTTTTACTAATTTTTATTCTATAAATATTTCATTTCTTTCCCAATAATATATAATAGCAGTTTCTACCTATTGTTTCATGTAAGGTTTTTAATTTTATAATTTTTACACCATCCTCCCTTCCTTCCTCTCAACTCCCACAAAAGTGAATCTGATAATCTTTATTCCTTTTTTATTTTTAGAAAGTGTTAATATGAAGTCCTTTCATGACCCAAATGTGCCTGTTATTCAAATTCAATGTAAAACTTTATTTAAAATATGAAATAATTATATAGTTATGTATATAATGACTTTAAACAAATCAAATTTCTATACTTGTCATGTCAGAATATATGCTTCTTGTAATGTGAGAATATTATTTTATATAACTTGATAAATTTATTTGATATCATGCCATTTACCTTTTTGTTGATTTAGTATGTGGTAGGAGACATAAAATTTAGCATCCAATTTTTTAAAAGAAAAAAATATAAAAATAATTAAAATTAATTTAAATAAAATATTTGTAATTTGCCATGCCTCTTTTCCAGTATCTTTTCCATAACAGTTGTAATTAACCATATATCCCTGAAGCCAAGATTGCTCACTTCTTTAATTAGAATTAAGATATTCAAGGTGATTTTTCATTTACATTTTTGTGGTCATAGTGTAAACTGTTATTATTATTATTATTATTATTTTGCTTTGAATCAGTCCTTAAAATTTTTCCCTTGTTTCTCTAATTCTTCACATTCATTTGTATATGTGAAAACTTCTCCTAAGATATTTATTTGCTTAATCGTATGTGTTATAGAATTAAAATGGAATAATGTAAAGAAAATTGAAATCAGAAAATCTGAATTTAAATCATGCATCAAAAGTTTTACCCCATATCTCACCTTGTTCAAATTTACTGATCATTTTGGGATGGAGTTTCCTCCTGGGTAAAATGAAAGGAATGGCCCAGTAAACTTCTGAGTAACGTGCTAGATCAAGAGATAACAAGAGATAACATTCCATAACCTAATAATAAAGTATTTGTATAAAAGGACATGGAAAATTTATTGATTTTCCAAATTATAATTTAATCTATGAAAGTATTGCTCTTTATTGATATTTTATTTTCCAAATACATGTTAGGAAAGTTTTTCAACATTCATCTATATGTGTATGTATATTTTGAATTTAAGTGAACAGTCAGGTTAATATTGTACACATACATTTATGTTAAATTTTTACTGATTAGTGAGTTTGTATATGAGAAATAAGGATTAAGGGAAAAATTCATTATATATATATATATATATATATATATATATATATATATATATATATATATATGTATGTATGTATTTAAACATGGTCAGATTCTGATGGAATTTTTTTTTTGTTTTTGTTTTTGCCACTATAAAAAAAAGAGCTGCTATGAATATTTTTAGAATATCTGGGACTTTTTGCAATTTTTATGATTTCTTCTGGCCTTAGCCTAGAAATGAAATTGCTGGATGATCAATTGTGAGGGGCTTGGAACAATGAAATAGTTCCAGAACATTCAAGATAGAGAATGTTTTCTACCACCAGAGAGGAAAATATAATTTTAGAATTTCAATTATGCGTGTGTGTATTATATAAATATATATATATATATACATATCATATATATGCATATGTGTGCAAACATGTATACAAATATACTTAACTTTATCTTATTTTTTGCAATGTCATTAATATGCAGATGTGATTTAAATGATTTAATGTACATAATTAACACGTTGCTTGTATTCTCAATGGGAAAGGAGAGGTTAGAGGGAGGGAGAGAATTTGGAATTCAACCATTAAAAAAAGAGAAATGTAAAACATAAGTAATGACAGTTGAATAACAATATTAACAACAACTAAACGTCCATCAATTTTGTGTTAAGGAAGATGACCTGAATTAAATAAATTATTTACCTTAAGTATAAATGAATCCAAAATTAATGAATCAGAAATTATTGTTTTAAAATTATTGCTAGGCTGAAATGTTCTTTTGAAAAAATACATACATGGCAGTTTGAAATCATAATGAACTCTCAAATGTAAAGAATTTTCTTTTGTTTTTAAATGGCTATGAAATTTTAAATTGATTCATGGATGGCTATTTATGATTAAAATAGTCTTTGAATGGTTTCCTGATCTGTCTCAACTTTAATTTCAAAATTCATGATAAAAGAACACCTATTTTTGCTAGTATCTCAGAACTTGTAGCTTTTATAGTTACCCTAATTTAGATCCTTCTGTAGTAGAAACTGTGCCAATTAATGATATTATCATGAATTGACAGCTAGAAAGAACCTCAAAAGTTTACAGTAGAAATTGTTTACAACTGGTGTTGTATGAATTAAATGTCTTGTTCAGCCTTGATTCTAATTAATTAAAAGTTACATAAAATTATTTTTCATAATATACAAAATAGACATCTTGAGAAGTATTTCTAGAAAATATTAAGCCTTCATTTTTGAATTACTTAGAAGGTGGAAGTTGAAAGGCATTTTGACATTCTTCATCATTCTTTTAATACATGATAGTTAATGATTCTATTGTTAAATTTAAATCAAGCAACAAATTACTCTAACTAGGCTAGCTACATCAACTGACAAGAAGCAAGTCCCAAGAGTTCACGAAATACATTTTGTATTGATTAAAATGTCATCACAAATAATTAATGACAAGAACAATTCATGAATAGATTTTTCTCTTCAGTGATAATGCAAAACTTCAAAGTCACTTTTGAATTGTCTAAATTCTGTCAAATTATGTAAATAATCTGAATTCCCTGTAGTAATTATTAAATATGGATGGAAGACACAGAATTATTTGAAGAGTGAATGAAATATATTGTACTTTATCTTAAAATGCATTCGGAACCTGGTACATGATTGGAACTTTATGATTACATAACAGTATTGCAAAGTCCCTTATTAAAACGGCCAAGTAAAGGCCCAGACCATATTGCTTTCTTTGTGTATATGTAAGAGTTCAAATTTGTATAACAACATGATGTCATTTGACAAAATGTATTTGAAAACTGCTCCTGAGATTTTATGTGGTTAAAGTCACTTAATCTTTGCTCTTAAAATTTATTATTGACTGTGAGATGATTTATACCCCTAAAGTTATCGCTTAAAACACTTTATTATTTCAATATGTATATTTGTAAAAGAGGAAAAATAGAGTTCTTTTCCAGAAAAAGTTTTCCTGGGATTCTTATCCTCACACCTAGGAGAATAAAACACATTTTTTCCACTCTCTCAATTTCATTAAGTTTTTTTGGAATATGGAGAACTAATGAAAAAACAAAAAGAAAACACAAAATAGATATGTTAAATAGAAATTCTCTCTCTCTCTCTCTACATATATATGTGTATATATATATACATATGTATACAAATATACATACATACACATATTTATATATCTATAAAACACCCACACATATACATATATATAGCACACACATGCATATATATGTATATGTGTATATATATATATATATGTATATATGAATGTAGGTATGTATGTATTTATGTGTGGATGATTGTTTCCTCAAAACACATATACACAATATGTTTTAAAGGCACCCAGTTTGCATAATGACTAGAATGCTACACTTGGTTTCAGAGACATATGGATTCAAGTCCGGTTTTGGGTACTTTAAAGTTTTATTATGGTGGACAAATCTCTTAAAATCTCTTTGACTTGGGTTGGGTAAGTGGTGCAGTGGATAGAGTACTGGTTATGGAGTCAGGAATACCTGAGTTCAAATCCAGCCTCAGATACTTAATAATTGCCTAGTTGTGTGACCTTGGGCAAGTCACTTAACCCCATTGCCTTGAAAAAAAAACAAAACAATCTCTTTTTTCTTGTTTGCTTGAATTACAAAATGAAAATAATAATTTAATTTCTCCCTGGGATTATTGAGAATGAAATAATAGGTATAATATGAATACTAGCTATTACAAATATGAATAGGAGTGACATCATAATCATTACACTTTTTCAAAGGCAAAGATTGCAATCATATATTACAGGTTTGAATAGATAGCTTGTGATTTGCCTTGGAGAGAGGTAATGACCTTATCAATTATAGTCTATATCAAATAGGGTGATATTGACATGTGTCTGCCTGTCCAGGTTTCTAAAGGAAACCACTACTAACCATTTCTTATTATTTTGTCTTTATTAAACCCTTTATCACCAATTGGATGATCATTATGGAAAATGCATGTTTCAAAATAAGAAAGTTTGTTAATAAAATTTATATAATGAATTCCTTACAAACTAACAGATTAATAATGTTTTAGGGCTTCAAGTAAACAAAACGTATTACTTAGTTTTGTTGCTTCACTTCAGCTAACGTCATGAGCTCTTTGCATTAAATTGACAACATAAATTGACAAAGAATCACAAATGAGAGGAAAACTGAGTGGAGAACTCAGGTCCCCTAATTTGAACTTCCAAGCCCTTTCCACTACTTAATGTTGTCTCTTTTCATTAATTTTTTTATCATTAATATATTCTTTTAAATTTATATTTAATATCTAAAATATATAGAATAGAAATTAAACAATTAGAAGTTAACTAGTTTTATCATTTTTATATGTTAAATTTCATTGTTTGGAAAAAAGAATGATCAATTTCATTAGAGAGATAATTTAATTGAGGCTATTCTGAACCAAAATACTGGTAATTTTTATATTCATAAAATCATCGAGTAACAGCTGAAAACATTCAAGTAATTTAAAAAGATAAACTTTATGACTTAAGGTTCATCCTTAAAGCCATTATCTTGTTTAAGATTTATACAAAAATGGGGCAGCTAGGTGCCTCAGCGGATGAAGCACCGGCCCTGGAGTCAGGAGTACCTGATTTCAAATCCGGTCTCAGACATTTAATAATTACCTAGCTGTGTGGCCTTGGGCAAGCCACTTAACCCCATTTGCCTTGCAAAAAACCTTAAAAAATAATTTATACAAAATTATAACTTCTTGAGAAGAATAATTTAGAAGTTCACAATAAAATGTCTGCTCAGCATGAAATTCAGTCATATCCTGGACTGGAAAACTAAAGGAAAGCAGTATTTCTTTTCTAAGTCTGTTATCCTTTCAAGATATCTATAGGAATATTAGCATAAAAGTGTAAATATTTTCAATGCTTTAAAACTTTTACAAATTTAATAAAATTGAATAAATTTGTGATAATAAAAGGATAGAAACATTCATTTATTCTTTAAAGAATTTCTCTGAAGAAATAATAATAATAATAATAGATAGAATTAAGAGAATATTTTTAAAATTTACAGCATATCTTACAAATATAATCTGTTGTGAGGCTGTTTATGAAGAGTTTATGGGTATTCATAAAAGCCTAGTACCTCTACAGCAATGGTGGTTGAGTCCTTTTGCAGAGCTGCTTCCAAACTCATTCACTTGTCAACTAACTCTCACCTGTGGCTACATTAAGCTGCATAACATAAAGTGGTCACACCATAGTAAACTACTTAGATAGATGGTTAAACCAAGTTGAGGGAATTGAGGAGCTTAAAAGCCATCAGTGAGCTAAGGGCTCATCTACCCCAAACCTATGAAAATTTTCCTAATGAAAGAGGTGGATGTGAATAATGGGTTCCAATAGACTATCAAGTTATTCCAAAGTATTTAGAACCTAGCCTGGTTAATGTAGCAGATAGGGATCATAACCTGTGGTTGAAAAACAAAAACTGCAAAAACCTTTGCAAAGATGATTCCACTTATATTTGGTTAAAGGTATGTGAGTGCGTAGCATGAAATCCAGTGGACATAAAAGACATAAAAAGCTCTTATTGCACAAAAACTCAGCAAGCATCCAAATCAAAACACCAAGTAAATTAAGGCTGGCAAATGAAGGTCAGTTTACTGAAATCAGAGCTGGTTACAGTTTTTTTTTTTTTTTTTTCCTAAAGTGGTTACCATGATGAGAAGTGCTTTGAAGATAGGGAAGGTGTCACAATCATATCTAATCTAATTGAAATGTTTGTATCCCTCTCAAATGTATAAAAGACAGCTTTGTGACAGTATAATGTCCACTTGTAGGAAAGTATCATGTCACTATCATCAATATGTGACATCCCACTATAAATAGCCCTGAGAAGGTCAAAGAGAGCTATTATGAAGACATGGAATTACTCTTCTTTAATGTATCAACAGAGAACATGCTTATAATTCATATTGATTTTATCTCCAGAGTGGACATAGACTATCAGATATGGCAGGGAATCCTTTGTAGGAAAGGAAATTAAAACAGTAAAGTAAAAGTTAATTACTACTGAAGATTTGTGCATCTCATGACCTCATCATGGTCACTGTCTTCCATTTACCTAAACAGAATAAAATTTCAAGAAGTTTTCACAGCGTACATTGGCATTGTCATGAGAAGAAACAGGCAGGATATGATGGAGACAAAGGCAATGTGTGGCACAGAGTACTGGACTGATTACAGACTTATCCTGTGAAAGCTAAGCATTCATATTCAAAAAGGCTGCATCCCCAAGGCAAGATGATTGCCAGAAGATTTAATTTCAGCTGATCAGAGAGTTCTTCTAATGTGAATGTTGACACTGCCTTGAAAGAAGAAATGAGTCAAAACATTGTAGACAACACAGGAACTGAAAATGAGTGGGCAGTTTTCAGAGATTTGCAATCAAAGGTTTTTGGATGCTCTTAAAGCTATTTAGGACCCAAAGAACTGTGTCAGATGCTCAGAGCAGATAGAACCCCATGGATAAGAACATGATTCTGTAGAGATCAGTTGAATACATACATCATATTCTCAACAGACCATCATCAAAATTATAGTCATTGAATATATATTTCAGGTTGAACTTAATTCCTCTCCAGTCAAACTTTTAAGAAAATGAGAGGTTTTAAATGTTGTTAGGCTCCTTTCCTGTGACATCTGTTGCTGATTCTATTTCAGCTGAAATTTACAAGTCATGGGGTCTATTACATATATAACAGGTGATCAAAATCAAAGTTGTGTTTTGCAAAAGGAACTTAGCATTCAAGGCTTTTGAAAAATTCTTTCTTTGTGTGGCTTAACCTTACTAGATCTAAAAATATATTATAAAGCATCAGTCATCAACTGTCTGGTATTGGCTAAGAAATAGAGTGATGATTCAGTGGAATAGATTATGTACAAAAGAGACAGCAGGAAATGATTACAGTAATCTTTTGTTTGATAAAACCAAAAAATCCACTTTCTGAAATAAGTACTCTCTCTTCAATAAAAACTGTTGGGAAAATTGGAAGTTAGTAATGCAGAAATTTGGATTAGACTAACATGTCACAACCTAGACAAAGATAAGATCAAACAGGGTAAAGGATTTTGACATAAAATACTTATTATTAGCAAACTAGGAGATCAGATCTATGGAAAGGGATGCAGTTAATGAGCAAGGAAGAGATGGAAAACATCATTAAAACAATTTAGATAATTTTAATTACATTAAATCAAAAAGCTTTTGCACAAATAAAACCACTGTAACCAAGATCAAAAGATATGTAATAAATTGTACAAATAGTTTTTATGACAAAGAATTCATTTCTAAAATAAATAGAAAACTGAGTCAAATTTATAATGTTTATTTAAAAATTTCAAAAACAAGCCATTCCTCAAATAGTAAATGGTCAAAGGACATGCAAAAGCAATCCATAAACAAGGAAATCAAAGTGATCCATAGTCATATGAAAAACTGCTGATTAGAGAAATGAAAATTAAATTACTGATTAGAGAAA
Organism: Macrotis lagotis; assembly: GCF_037893015.1. NCBI lineage: Eukaryota > Metazoa > Chordata > Mammalia > Peramelemorphia > Peramelidae > Macrotis > Macrotis lagotis. The sequence continues at coordinate 134,002,636 of NC_133664.1, read as the reverse complement.
TTAAATTAAAATTAAAATTACTGATTAGAGAAATGAAAATTAAAGCATCTCCGAGGTACCATCCCACACCTATCAGATTGGCCAATATGATTAGAGTGAACAATTCTCAATGTTGGAATGGATGTGGGAAATCTGGAGCACTAATACATTGTTGGTGGAGCTGTGAAATCATCCAGCCTTTCTGCAGAGCAATCTAGAATTATGCCCTAAGGACAATAAAAGTTATGGACCTTTTGATACAGCAATAAGACTACTGGATCTATATCCTGAAGAGATCATGCAAATGGTAAAATCATCACTAGTACAAAAATATTGAGAGCAGCCCTGTTTATGGTAGCAAAGATTGGAAAATCAAGTGAATGTCCATCAATTGGGAAGTGGCTGGACAAATTGTGGTATATGTATGCTATTGAATACTATTGTACTATTAGAAAGTAAGAGGGATGGGATTTCAGAGAAACCTTGAAAGGCTTGCATGAACTGTTGTTGAGTGAGATGAGCAAAACCAGAAGAACACTGAACACCCTAACAGCAACATAGGGGTGATGGTCAACCTTAATGGACTTGTGCATTCCATCAATCCAATAATGAAGGACAATTTTAGAGTACCTGTAATGGGGAAAACCACCTGTATCCAGAGACAAAACTATGGAGCTTACATAAACATCAAAATCTACTACCTTCAATTTTTTTAGTGTCTTATGTGCTACATAATTTTGCTATCTCTAGTATTTTATTTTCTCCTCAAGTATATTATTTCTCTTTTAATGCATTCAGTTTTGATCAATGTGTAGTATGGAAACAATGTAAAGATTATCAGACTGTCTTCTGTGGGGCGATGAGGGGAGGGATGGGAAGGTGGGGGTAAAAATTTTAAAATTCAAAATTCAAAATCTTACAAAAATCTTGCAAAAACTACTATTGTATATAATTGGAAAACAAATGAAAAATTAATAAAAAAAGAAAATGCCTTCTTTGTCTCTATATAGGAAAAAATAAAATTGGTTTCCATGTGACAATCTCTTGTGGGTTTTTCTCTTAAACATTCCTAATATGATTCTTGCCCATAATCTTCCTTGATAAGATGGTCTTTCACCTGCAAGAGTCATTTACCTGAGAGCCAGGGCAGCTTATGAAAGAGTCAAGGGATGGCTAGTATGGAGTTTACTGACCAACAACTCCAGGAGAATTACCAGAATAAGAAAAAAAGATCTATAATATCACTTGTGATGGCAGTGCCAAAATTTGGTTACTCAGAGTTCATTGGTAATTGTACATCTTTTCTGTGATGCTATATTTTCACAGATTCTGGATGATGGATGATGTTTCCCGATCACCAATGGAGTGGAGCAGTGCTATATATTTTCTCCCATGCATTTTAACAGGGTATTTTCCATGATACTGTTGAACATCTTCAATGAGATTACTATTACCACAGTGATAGTAAATTATTTAAATTGAAAATATAAGCAGAAACTAAAGTGGTGAAAGAATACTGCATGGCTTTTGGTTCACTCAATATAACATTAGTGAGTGAGAAGTGATAGAGTATGAATCAATTTTTTGTTGCCTATAATAATTTTGACATGAAAATGAACAATAAGACAATAGAGATTTTCTATCAATCCCTAATACACCATCCATTCATAAAACTATCAATTATAATATTATAAAATTAAATTAAAAGAAACTGAATGGTGTAGATAAATTCACTTATCTTTTCAGTATACTTTTCAAGGAGTCCACATAAATGATACACAAATTGACCTAGTTAGCTTAGTGTTTGGGAGGCTCTGAATGAATTTGTGGCAGAGAATAGACATTTGACTGCCTATCAGACTGAAGGTCTACAGAGTCACTGTACTGACTTCATTACTGTATGCCTATGAAACAGGGAAAATATGTCAATGTCATGCCAGAAAACTGAATTGCATCCATATTACAGTTGACCCTAAATCAATCTTGAAACTTATTTGATATTTCAGAAGTCTCCTTTGGATAACAAAGTGCCTTGATGCCAATGTAGCAATAATATTAGCTATGATCAATATATTGGGACTGTCAAAATGTCATCTAATATGGTTTTACTTATAGCTGATGCAACTCTAGATAAATCACAGAAGCTTTTTTTTTAATTTTTCCTTAAAATGACAAATGAGATTTATATAAAGATTTTGAGAGTAAAATGTGGTTTTACTACAAAATGAATTTTAGATAATTTAACAACATTGTAATATTTCAACAAATCACAGTTTTGAGGAAATAGTCAAAAGCGAATAATTGCAATGATGGAAAATCATAAAAATAATAAATAACTAGCATTTATATAACAATTATCATATGCTAAGATAAGAGTTGCTATCTCGTAAGCTCTTAACAATTGTGATCTCATTTAATTCTCACAATAGTCATGGTAAACAGGTTCTATTATTATCTCCATTTTACAGTTGAGGAAATTGAAACAGAATAAAGTCAGGTATTCATAATTTTTAAAATTTTTAGATGTTTATTATTAAAAATAATTTTATTTATTTTTAGATTTACAATTCTCTCCTATCCTTGTTTCCCTCCCTCTACCCCCGACAGAAGTAATTCTGTTAGTCTTTATATTGGTTCCATGTTATACATTGATCTCATTTGAATGTGATGAGAGATTAATCATATCATTAAGGAAGAAAAATAAAGTAGGAGCAACAAAATTACATAATAAGATACCCCCCCCCCCCAATTTGAAGGTAATAATCTTTTGTCTTTGTTCAAAGTCCACAATTCTTTCTCTGGATACAGATGGCATTCTTCATTGCAGATAGCCCAAAACTGCCCCTGGTTGTTGCACTGATGGAATGCGTAATTCCATCATGTTTGATCATCTCTCCATCTTGCTGTAAGGGTGTACAATGTTTTTTCTAGTTCTTTTCATCTCTCTCAACATCAGTTCATGCAAAAGCTTCCAGGCTTCCCTGAGTTCCCATAACTCCTGGTTTCTAATAGTGTTCCATGACATACATATACCGCAGTTTGGTAAGCCATTGAAGGACATTCATTTAATTTCCAATTCTTTGCCACCACAAACAGGGCTCCTATGAATATTTTTGTGCAAGTGATGCTTTTAACTTTTTTGATAATCTCTTCAGGGTATAGACCCAGTAGTGGTATTGCTGTATCAAAGGGTATGCATATTTTTGTTGCCCTTTGGGGGTAATTCCAAATTGCTCTCCAGAAAGGTTGGATGAGTTCACAGGTGCTCCAACAAAGAATTAGTTTCCCAGATTTCCCACATCCCTTCCAAAATTGCTCATTGTATTTTCTGGTCATATTGGCCAATCTGAGATGTATGAAGTGGTGTCAAAAAAGATCCTTTAATTTGAATTTCTATAGTAAGAAACAATTTGGAGCAATTTTTCATATGACTATGAATTGCTTTAATTTCCTCAGTGGTAAATAGCGTTTGCATATCATTTGATTGCATATCATTTAATTGGGGAATGGCTTGTTTTGTTGAAAATTTGACTCAGTTCTCTATATATTTTTAAAATGAGTCCTTTGAGAGAAATAATAATTGTAAAAATTGCTCCCCAATTTACTACATTTCTTTTCATCTTGGTTACAGTGGTTTTGTCTGTGCAAAAACTTTTTAATTTGATGCAATCAAGATCATCTAGTTTGTTTTTATTGATGTTTTCTCCATATTTTCCTTAGTCATAAACTGCTTCCCTTTCCATGGATCTGACAGGTATAATAGTCCTTGGTCTTCTAGTTTGTTTATAATACTGTTTTTTATGTATAAATCCTGTATCCATTTGGATATCTTGGTATAAGTTGTGAGGTGTTGGTCTAATCTAAGTTGATTCCATACAAACTACCAATTTTCACAATAGTTTTTATCTAAGAGAAAGTTTTATCCCAATAGCTAGACTCTTTGGGTTTATCAAACAGCAGATTACTATAATACTTTTCTGCTTTTGAACTCTATTCCACTGATCTATCACTCTATTTCTTAACCAATATCAGACTTTTTGATGGCTGATGTTTCATAATAAAATTTTAGATGTAGTAGGTCTAAACCACCTGGTTTCTCACTTCTTTTCATTGAATACCTGGAAATTATTGACTTTTTATTTGTCCATATGAATTTGCTCACCATTTTTTCTAACTCATTAAAGAATTTTTTTTGGAATTTTGATTGGTAGGGCAATAAAATAGTATTTTAGTTTTGAAAGAACTGTGTAACTTTTATTATATTAGCTCGACCTATCCATGAGCAGTTGATGTTTGACTAATTATTTAAATCTGATTTTATTTGTATGAGAAGTGTTTTGTAATTGTTTTCAAAAAGATTCTGAGTCTGCCTTGGCAAATAGACTCCCAGGTATTTTGGAGTGTCTGAGAATACTTTGAATGGGATTTCTCTTTCTAGCTCTACCTGCTGTATCTTGCTAGTCAAATATAGAAAGGTTGAGGATTTATGAGTGTTTATTTTATATCCTGCAACTTTGCTAAAATTGCTAATTGTTTCCCGTAGTTATTTGGATGATTTCTTGGGATTTTCTAGGTATGTCATGATGTCACCTGCAAAGAGTGAGAGTTTTGTCTCTTCCTTCCCAATTCTAATTCCTTCTATTTCTTTTTATTCTCTTATTGCTGAAGCTAACATTTCTAATACAATATTGAATAGTAGTGGTGATAATGGGCATCCTTGTTTCACCCCTGATCTTTTGGGGAATGCCTCTCCCCTCTCCCCATGAATATAATGCTTGTTGATGGTTTCAGATAGATACTGCTAATTATTATAGGAACAGTCCATTTATTCCTACACTACTTAGTGTTTTTAGTAGGAATGAGTGCTGTATTTTGTGAAAGTTCGTTCAGCATCTATTGATATATTCATATAATTCATGATAGATTTGTTTTTAGCTTTCCTAATATTGAACCAACCCTGAATTCCTGGAATAAATCCTACTTTATCATAATGTATTATCCTAGTGATAACTTATTTTAATTCTTATGCTAAGATTTAAGATTTTTCATCTTGATTCATCAGGGAGATAGTTCTATAATTTTCCTTTTCTGTTTTAACTCTTCTTGGTTTTGGTATCAGCAGCATATTGATATCATAGAAAGAGTTAGGCAGAGCTCCAATTTCACGTACTTTCCCAAAAAGTTTATATAGAATTGGAACCAATTGTTCCTTAAATGTTTGATAGAATTCACTTGTGAATCCATCTGGCCCTGGAGAATTTTTCTTAGGTAGTTCAATAATGGCTTGTTGAATTTCTTAATATGAGATAGGGTTATTTAGGTTTTTAATTTCCTCTTCATTTTATATGAGCAACTTATAATTTTGTAAATATTCATCCATTTCACTTAGATTGTCTAATTTGTTGCCATAGAGCTGGGCAAAATAATTCTGCATTATTGCTTTAATTTCCTCCTCATTGGTTTCCTTTTTTTTTTTAACAAAATGACCAGGTATTTCAACTTCATTGTTTTTTTTTTTTTTTTTTATAAAACCAGCTCTTAGTTTTATTTAGAAGTTGAATAGCTTTCTTGCTTTTGGTTTTATTTATTTCTCCTTTAATTTTTTAGAATTTCTAATTTGATATTTAATTGGAGGGGGGTTAAATTTGTTCTTTCTCTGTGCTATAAGACATGATGTTTGGGATAAATACAGATAAGCAAAGAAAGATCAATATGGATTCATGTAGAATGAAGTAAGCAGAGCCAAAACAATATTTACAATGACTACAATAATCTCAATGGAAATAACATTGAAACACCACAATAATGAAAAGTAAATGTGTACAAATTTTTCAGATCAATCAGAATGCAAATGAAATGAGATGAGATGGAAATCCCAACCTACTGTATCATTGGCATGAACAGTACACAGATGAGTTCCTAATTTTTAAATGTATCAGTCAGATATGATGTTTTTTCCTTTCTCTATAACAGTATTTGTCACTTGAGGTGGATTATTGGAAGGGGGCAGAGGGAGTATATTTGGAATAATTATGGTGAGGTAAGACAGAGAAAATATCAACAAAACATTTTAAAAAGTGAATTGACATATTAGAAAATGCT